>NC_092276.1:14195065-14232566 GCF_036320965.1 Panulirus ornatus
TTTTGAAGTATCTGAATTTATGAAATATTTTGAAATATTTGAAATATCGTAGAACTAAGAATATTCATAAGTTTTTGCTGCCTGTGTTAGGATCTTCCTCGACTCATTAAACATTATATGTTCAATCTATGAACTTTTTTGTAACACCAGCTGCATGATGGTGAACAGACATCTCTGACACACACCACATTAAATGTAAGTTCATAATTGT
This sequence comes from Panulirus ornatus, assembly GCF_036320965.1. NCBI lineage: Eukaryota > Metazoa > Arthropoda > Malacostraca > Decapoda > Palinuridae > Panulirus > Panulirus ornatus. Next base: position 14,195,277 of record NC_092276.1, read on the forward strand.
CTATTTGGATGGTGACGTCCACATACATCCTACATTGGTTATAATCAGTGTGGATGGTATGATAATGTCGTATAACTTAAAGTTATATTCTCATCAGTCATTACCGTATTTTGGCTCTTGGTATTAGATTCTATTCCATGCCCATCATTGCTTTAGCTTGGCTAAGTATTTTTAGAACATTTTCTCTCGACAGACGAAATGGAAGTGTGTGTTGATCCGGATATGACTTTAATTGGCAGGTACGTGCAATAGTTGACCTAGAAAGTATGAATTGTAAAGGTAGACGGAGAAAAGTTAACGCTTTCCCTATCTTCATCACTGGTCGTCAACTTTGATGGAGTGCTTTCACTAGGAAGTTTTCAATCTACGACAGTGTGGTAGTACCACATACCACGTTGTATTGAGTGGGCACCATTGTCTCTTCCTATAGCCAAAAAATAAAGTAGAAATAAGTCCAGTGTCGAATACTTACTGGTTGGCCTAGGTGTCGAATACATGGCCTTGATTTCCTATATATAGCTACGTCTCTGGAAGCCCATTGAAGCTAGGTTTCATCTCTAGATGGAAACTGTTTACATATCAGTTCCTTCTGAAGTGCGTCTCTGGACTAACTTTTCGCGAAGCTACACTGAAGTTATTCTGACAGGTTTACAATATATTTTATAAATACGTAAGTGGGGTTTTTTTTTTTTTGTTAGCTTTTTTACATATTACTAAATACAGAATTGATCTAGCACCTTATTCCTGTTCGAATGGAATTACAATATGATTTGTATTCTTTAGGAACCACATTGAAAGGGAAGCGTAACATGCGTGTTGCTGGGTCATTGTATTATACAGTAGGTCGCTGACATACAGTAGGTTGCTGACATACAGTAGGTTGCTGACATACAGTAGGTCGCTGACATACAGTAGGTCGCTGACATACAGTGGGTTGCTGACATACTGTAGGTCGCTGACATACAGTAGGTTGTTGACATACAGTAGGTCGCTGACATACAGTGGGTTACTGACATACTGTAGGTCGCTGACATACATTAGGTCGCTGACATACAGTAGGTTGTTGACATACAGTAGGTTGACATACAGCAGGTTGTTGACATACAGTAGGTTGCTGACATACACTAGGTCGCTGACATACACTAGGTCGCTGACATACAATAGGTCGCTGACATACAGTAGGTTCCTGACATACAGTAGGTCGCTGACATACAGCAGGTTGCTGACATAAAGTAGGTTGTTGACATACAGTAGGTCGCTGACATACAGTGGGTTGCTGACATACAGTAGGTTGCTGACATACAGTAGGTTGCTGACATACAGTAGGTCGCTGACATACAGTAGGTTGTTGACATACAGCAGGTTGTTGACATACAGTAGGTCGCTGACATACAGTGGGTTCCTGACATACAGTAGGTCGTTGACATACATTAGGTCGTTGACATACAGTGGGTTCCTGACATACAGTAGGTCGCTGACATACAGTAGGTTGTTGACATACAGCAGGTTGTTGACATACAGTAGGACGTTGACATACAGTGGGTTCCTGACATACAGTAGGTTGTTGACATACAGTAGGTCGCTGACATACAGTGGGTTGCTGACATACAGTAGGTCGCTGACATACAGTAGGTTGCTGACATACAGCAGGTTGTTGACATATAGTAGGTCGCTGACATACAGTAGGTCGCTGACATACACTAGGTCGCTGACATACAGTAGGTCGCTGACATACAGTGGGTTGCTGACATACAGGAGGTCGCTGACATACACTAGGTTGTTGACTTACAGTAGGTCGCTGACATACAGTAGGTCGCTGACATACAATAGGTCGCTGACATACAGTAGGTTCCTGACATACAGTAGGTCGCTGACATACAGCAGGTTGTTGACATACAGTAGGTTGTTGACATACAGTAGGTTGTTGACATACAGTAGGTCGCTGACATACAGTGGGTTGCTGACATACAGTAGGTCGCTGACATACAGTAGGTTGTTGACATACATTAGGTTGTTGACATACAGTAGGTCGCTGACATACAGTAGGTCGCTGACATACAGTAGGTCGCTGACATACAGTAGGTTGCTGACATACAGTAGTTTGTTGACATACAGTAGGTTGTTGACTTACAGTAGGTCGCTGACATACAGTAGGTCGCTGACATACAGCAGGTGTGAATACAGTAGGTTGTTGACATATAGTAGGTCGCTGACGTTCACTAGGTCGCTGACATACAGTAGGTCGCTGACATACAGTGGGTTGCTGACATACAGTAGGTCGCTGACATACAGTGGGTTCCTGACATACAGTAGGTTGTTGACATACAGCAGGTTGTTGACATACAGTAGGCTGTTGACATACAGCAGGTTGTTGACATACAGTAGGTTGCTGACATACAGTAGGTCGCTGACATACAGTAGGTTGCTGACATACTGTAGGTCGCTGACATACAGTAGGTCGCTGACATACAGTAGATCGCTGACATACAGTGGGTTGCTGACATACATTAGGTCTCTGACATACAGTAGGTTGTTGACATACAGTAGGTCGCTGACATACAGTAGGTCGCTGACATACAGTAGGTTGTTGACATACAGTAGGTCGCTGACACACAGCAGGTTGTTGACATACAGTAGGTTGTTGACATACAGTAGGTCGCTGACATACAGTAGGTCGCTGACATACAGTAGGTCGCTGACATACAGTAGGTTCCTGACATACCGTAGGTCGCTGACATACAGCAGGTTGTTGACATACAGTAGGTTGTTGACATACAGCAGGTTGCTGACATACAGCAGGTTGCTGTCATACAGTAGGTTGCTGTATATAGTTACTGTGTTCTGCCCACCATCGTCTGGTTGAGGCCTGTGTAAGTGACCAGCATAATTAGACCTGAAATGTTCATCTTCGGGACACAAACCATAGGTAGGAACATCCTATATTAATGAGGCCCTAAATTTTCCTGATGAAGTTGGTACTTAAATCTGTTCTCTTTGATAATGAGATGTTTATAGCTTTTATTTTAATTTAGGCTTAACACTGATGAAATTTGCTGTATGTAGCACTCCTCAAGTGATATTTTAGATTATAAACAGTTTAATCAGTTTTATTTTTCCTTCTTTACAAAAGTTGGTAAATAGATGAATATTTTATGTTAAGATTTTATGTATTGATATTTTTTTTTTTATTTAGTAGATAATGGGAATGTGTGGCCTTATACTATTTTTCAGTGAAAAGGAGGCCAGGAACTCTGTAAACATTTGGTGTGTGAAGCGCAGGTTGTAAGAGTAATATACTTTCATTCAAACACTTAGGTTGTATATTCTGGACCATTCTATGTATACAACTTTGTTCATTTTACACAGAACCATTATTTAAAGAAAGGGTTTTCATTTTATGATTTTGATTTTTTTGACATTTAATGGGATTGTATGTACTGAATGTTCGTTTGGATATCAAGCAAATGGTACGAATGTGATCTGTTAATATCAAAGAATCATACAAATCGCATTTCTTTTACTGCCACTTCGAAATATCTTCAGTGCTGAAGGAGTACAACCCAGAAAGGTATTCAGTATCTTTGATTTTTGTTCAGTATCTTTGATATTTATTCAGTATCTTTGCTTTTTATCAGTATCTTTTATTTTTTTTCTAAGTGATGCTTTGTTTTTTATGACATATTTATGAACAATGTTTAACATTACAACATTTAGAACTGGTTGACCTTGTACTGTTTATGGTTGTTCAAAGTAAACTTCATTAAGAAATAAACCCATTGGCTCGACTTTTGACCATTTGACCCAGCCGTCAAGCTGTTGTGCTCAAGTGCATAAGTATGTTTATTTTTCAGAGTACACCAAGATGATACACTTTCCACCAATGATGTGGGCTGGACAGGAAGTGCAAGCTTATTTCCAAATGAGGTGCGAAAACCAGTCATTACACTATAGTTTATAACCTTATAGACGCATGCAAATGGTTTTTGACGAATGTGTTTAACATTATATGGGGCTAACATGGTAATAATCATCTGTAATGGTGTACGTAATAAGACTTTGTAGGGGTCATTGCAAGTGCATCGAGTAATAATAAAATATCAGGGGATACTAAAATAGTTAAATAATGATATTTCAAGGGATACTAAAATAGTTAAATAAAGATATTTCAAGCGATACTAAAATAGTTAAATAAAGATATATGAGGGGATACTAAAATAGTTAAAGGTTTATCAGGGGATACTAAAATAGTTAAAGATTTATAAGGGGATACTAAAATAGTAAATAAAGATATATCAGGGGAAAATAGAATAGTTAAATAAAGATACATCAGGGGATACTATAATTGTTAAATGAAGAAATATCAGGGGATACTAAAATACTTAGATATATCAGGGATACTAGAATAGTTAGATAAAGAAATATCAGGGGATACGAAAATAGTTAGATAAAGATATACCAGGGAACACTAAAATAGTTAAATAAAGACATGAGGGGATACTGAAATAGTTTAATAAAGATATATCAGGAGATACTAAAATAGTTTAAGATATATCGGATACTAAAATAGTTCAATAAAGAAATATGAGGGATACTAAAATAGTTAAATAAATATCTGGGATACTAAAATAGTTCAATAAAGAAATATCAGGTACTGAAATAGTTAAATATATATCAGGGATACTAAGATAAAAGAAATATCAGGGATACTAAGATAAAAGAAATATCAGGGGGTACTAAGATAGTTAAGTAAAGATATATCGGGATACTACAATAGTTAAAGAAATATCAGGGGAAACTAAAATATTTAGATAAAGATGTAACGGGATACTAAAGTAGTTAAAGATATATCGGGGAATACTAAGATAGTTAAAGAAATATCAGGGATGCTGAAATAGTTAGATAAAGATATATCAGGGTATAGTAAAATACATGAAGAAATATCAGGGGATACTAAAATAGTTAAATAAAGATATATCAGGGGATACTAAAATAGTTATATAAAGATATATCTGGGGATACTAAAATGGTTAGATAATGATATACCAGAGAATACTAAAATAGTTAAATAATATATCAGGGGATACTAGAATACTTAAAGATATATCAGGGGACATTAATATAGGTAGATAAAGAAATAGGAAATACTAGAATAGTTAAATAAATATTATCAGGTGATACTAAAATAGTTAAAGATATATCTGATGATACTAAAATAGTTAAAGATATACTAGGGAATACTAAAATGGTTAAATAAAGATATATCGGGATACTAGAATAGAAAAAGATAAATAAAGGGATACTAAGATAGTCAAATAAAGATATATCAAGGAATACTAGGATAGATAAATAAAGATATACCATAGAATACTAAAATAGTCAAATAAAGATATGTCAGGGGATACTTAAATAGTTAGATAAAGATATATCAGGGGATATTAAGATAGATAAAGATATATCAGGTATACTAAAATAGTTAAACAAAGATGTATCAGGGAATACTAAAATAGTTAAATGAAAATATATCAAGGGATACTAAAATAGTTAAATAAAGATATGGGATACTGAGATAGTTAAATATATATACATATATATATATATATATATATATATATATATATATATATATATATATATATATATATATATATATCAGGTTACTAAAATAGTTGAAAATATATCAGGGAATACTAAAATAGTTAAATAAAGATATATCAGGGGATACTAAAATAGTTAAAGATATATCATGGATACTAAAATAGTTAAATAAAGATATATCAGGGGATACAAATATAGTTAAAGATATATCAGTGGATACTAAAATAGTTAAAAAAAAAAGATATACCAGGGAATACTAAAACAGTTAGATAAAGATATATCAGGGGCTACTAATATAGTTAGATGAAGATATATCAGTGGATACTAAAATAGTTAAAGATATACCAGGGAATACTAAAAAAGTTGGATAAAGATATATCAGGGGATACTAAAATAGTTAGGTAAAGATATATCAGGGGATACTAAGATAGTTAAATGAAGACGTATCAGGATACTAAAATAGTTAAAGATATAGCAGGGAATACTAAAATAGTTGAATAAAGATATATTAGGGGATACTAAAATAGTTAAAGATGTATCAGGGATACTAAAATAGTTAAATATAGATATATCAGGAGATATTAAGATAGTTAAATAGAAATATATCAGGGATACTAAAATAGTTTAATAAAGATATATCAGGGAATACTAAAATAGTTAAATAAAAATATATCAAGGGATAGTAAAACAGTTAAAGATATATCAGGGGATGCTAAAATAGTTAAACAAAGATATATCGGGGATACTAAAATAGTTAAATAAAGATATATCAGGGATACTAAAATAGTTGCAATAGAAAAATAGGGATACTAAAATAGTTGCATTTAGCCTAGCTTTTATTTCGCATTACCTACTGAACACAGAGCTGTGTACTCTTAAGAAAGAGTTACAGGATTTATTCTTTTTCAGTTGTTAAAATCGTTGATGGAAGAGTCCATTATCTTACAGAGGTAAGAAGGCTAGAACAAAATACATCCATCTGTATCCGAGATTGTGGAACACTGGGTCCTCGTTTTTTGTGACGTCACAGAGGAAGGTATTTCTCTTGATGTGGTGAAATATGGAAATGCAAGGAACAGGCTGATTTTTTTTTTTTTTTTTTTTTTTTTTTTTTTTTTGGTGGGGGGAGGGTATAAATGTTTTGAGATGAATCATTCCATTGATTCAGAAGTATAGGTTTCCTCGACCATTAATTTAGAAGTATAGGTTCCTCGACCATTGATTTAGAAGTAAAGGTTCCCTTGACCATTGATTTAGAAGTATAGGTTCCCTCGACCATTGATTTAGAAGTATAGGTTCCTCGACCATTGATTTAGAAGTATAGGTTCCTCGACCATTGACTTAGAAGTACAGGCTTCCTCGACCATTGATTCAGAAGTATAGGTTTCCTCGACCATTGATTTAGAAGTATAAGTTCCCTCGACAATTGGTTTAGAAGTATAGGTTCCTTCGACCATTGATTTAGAAGTATAGGTTCCTCGACCATTGATTCAGAAGTATAGGTTTCCTCGACCATTGATTTAGAAGTACAGGCTTCCTCGACCATTGATTCAGAAGTATAGGTTTCCTCGACCATTGATTTAGAAGTATAGGTTCCTCGACCATTGATTTAGAAGTATAGGTTCCTCGACCATTGACTTAGAAGTACAGGCTTCCTCGACCATTGATTCAGAAGTATAGGTTTCCTCGACCATTGATTTAGAAGTATAACTTCCCTCGACAATTGGTTTAGAAGTATAGGTTCCTTCGACCATTGATTTAGAAGTATAGGTTCCTCGACCATTGATTTAGAAGTATAAGTTTCCTCGACCACTGATTTAGAAGTATAGATTTCTTCGACCATTGATTTAGAAGTATAGGTTCCTCGACCATTGATTTAGAAGTATAAGTTCCCTCGACCATTGATTTAGAAGTATAGGTTCCTCGACCATTGATTTAGAAGTATAAGTTTCCTCGACCATTGATTTAGAAGTATAGATTTCTTCGACCATTGATTTAGAAGTATAGGTTCCTCGACCATTGATTTAGAAGTATAAGTTCCCTCGACCATTGATTTAGAAGTATAGGTTCCCCGACCATTGATTTAGAAGTATAGGTTCCTCGACCATTGATTTAGAAGTATAAGTTCCCTCGACCATTGATTCAGAAGTATAGATTTCTTCGACCATTGATTTAGAAGTATAGGTTCCTCGACCATTGATTTAGAAGTATAAGTTCCCTCGACCATTGATTTAGAAGTATAGGTTCCCCGACCATTGATTTAGAAGTATAGGTTCCTCGACCATTGATTTAGAAGTATAAGTTCCCTCGACCATTGATTCAGAAGTATAGATGTCTTCGACCATTGATTTAGAAGTATAGGTTCCTCGACCATTGATTTAGAAGTATAGGTTCCCTCGACCATTGATTCAGAAGTATAGGTTCCTCGACCATTGATTTAGAAGTATAAGTTCCCTCGACCATTGATTTAAAAGTATAGGTTCTTCGACCATTGATTTAGAAGTATAAGTTCCCTCGACCATTGATTCAGAAGTACAAGTTCCCTCGACCATTGATTTAGAAGTATAGATTTCTTCGACAATTGATTTAGAAGTATAGGTTCCTCGACCATTGATTCAGAAGTATAAAGTTCCCTCGACCATTGATTTAGAAGTATAGATTTCTTTGACCATTGATTTAGAAGTATAGGTTCCTCGACCATTGATTCAGAAGTATAAGTTCCCTCGACCATTGATTTAGAAGTATAGGTTCCCTCGACCATTGATTTAGAAGTATAAGTTCCCTCGACCATTGATTTAGAAGTATAGGTTCCCTCGACCATTGATTTAGAAGTATAGGTTCCCCGACCATTGATTTAGAAGTATAGGTTCCCCGACCATTGATTTAGAAGTATAGGTTCCCTCGACCATTGATTTAGAAGTATAGGTTCCTCGACCATTGATTTAGAAGTATAGGTTCCTCGACCATTGATTCAGAAGTATAAGTTCCCTCGACCATTGATTTAGAAGTATAAGTTCCCTCGACCATTGATTTAGAAGTATAGGTTCCCTCGACCATTGATTTAGAAGTATAGGTTCCCTCGACCATTGATTTAGAAGTATAGGTTCCCCGACCATTGATTTAGAAGTATAGGTTCCTCGACCATTGATTCAGAAGTATAAGTTCCCTCGACCATTGATTTAGAAGTATAGGTTCCTCGACCATTGATTTAGAAGTATAGGTTCCCTCGACCATTGATTTAGAAGTATAGGTTCCCCGACCATTGATTTAGAAGTATAGGTTCCCTCGACCATTGATTTAGAAGTATAGGTTCCCCGACCATTGATTTAGAAGTACAGGTTCCCCGACCATTGATTTAGGAGTATAGGTTCCCCGACCATTGATTCAGAAGTATAAGTTCCCTCGACCATTGATTTAGAAGTATAGGTTCCTCGACCATTGATTTAGAAGTATAAGTTCCCTCGACCATTGATTTAGAAGTATAGGTTCCCTCGACCATTGATTTAGAAGTATAGGTTCCCCGACCATTGATTTAGAAGTATAGGTTCCCTCGACCATTGATTTAGAAGTATAGGTTCCCCGACCATTGATTTAGAAGTATAGGTTCCCCGACCATTGATTTAGAAGTATAGGTTCCTCGACCATTGATTCAGAAGTATAGGTTCCCCGACCATTGATTTAGAAGTATAAGTTCCCTCGACCATTGATTTAGAAGTATAGGTTCTTCGACCATTGATTTAGAAGTATAAGTTCCCTCGACCATTGATTTAGAAGTATAAGTTCCCTCGACCATTGATTTAGAAGTATAGATTTCTTCGACCATTGATTTAGAAGTATAGGTTCCCTCGACCATTAATTTAGAAGTATAGATTCCTTCGACCATTGATTTAGAAGTATAGTTTCCTTCGACCTTGTACAACGGATGGTTCCGGTTTTTGATATATGAGAATATGTAAAAAAAAAAAAAAAAAAAAAAAAACTTGAAATGGCACTGATTTTTTTCGTATTTCAGAAACTACATTAACGTATACTATTTTGTTATGATAGATAGCTTCCCCCTTTTTTTTTTTTTCGAAAGTACAAAAAATATCGTTAATGTAACTTTTACCGATAACTAATTCTCTGTCATATACAAGTATAATGAATGTTGTTCACAGATACACGTTTACTATTTCAAATATAACTTAAGGTTGTGCAATATACATCTGAAATCAGCTGTAAACCAGTGGGTTCGCCTTTACCAAAAGTCAGAACCTTAAATGTAGTATATATATATATATATATATATATATATATATATATATATATATATATATATATATATATATATATATATATATATATATGTGTGTGTGTGTGTGTGTGTACGTGTAGGAAGAGAGGAAAGTGATTGGTTCTCAGTGAATGTAGGTTTACGGCAGGGGTGTGTTATGTCTCCATGGTTGTTTAATTTGTTTATGGATGGGGTTGTTAGGGAGGTGAATGCAAGAGTTTTGGAAAGAGGGGCAAGTATGAAGTCTGTTGGGGATGAGAGAGCTTGGGAAGTGAGTCAGTTGTTGTTCGCTGATGATACAGCGCTGGTGGCTGATTCATGTGAGAAACTGCAGAAGCTGGTGACTGAGTTTGGTAAAGTGTGTGAAAGAAGAAAGTTAAGAGTAAATGTGAATAAGAGCAAGGTTATTAGGTACCGTAGGGTTGAGGGTCAAGTCAATTGGGACGTGAGTTTGAATGGAGAAAAACTGGAGGAAGTGAAGTGTTTTAGATATCTGGGAGTGGATCTGGCAGCGGATGGAACCATGGAAGCGGAAGTGGATCATAGGGTGGGGGAGGGGGCGAAAATTCTGGGGGCCTTGAAGAATGTGTGGAAGTCGAGAACATTATCTCGGAAAGCAAAAATGGGTATGTTTGAAGGAATAGTGGTTCCAACAATGTTGTATGGTTGCGAGGCGTGGGCTATGGATAGAGCTGTGCGCAGGAGGATGGATGTGCTGGAAATGAGATGTTTGAGGACAATGTGTGGTGTGAGGTGGTTTGATCGAGTAAGTAACGTAAGGGTAAGAGAGATGTGTGGAAATAAAAAGAGCGTGGTTAAGAGAGCAGAAGAGGGTGTTTTGAAATGGTTTGGGCACATGGAGAGAATGAGTGAGGAAAGATTGACCAAGAGGATATATGTGTCGGAAGTGGAGGGAACGAGGAGAAGAGGGAGACCAAATTGGAGGTGGAAAGATGGAGTGAAAAGGATTTTGTGTGATCGGGGCCTGAACATGCAGGAGGGTGAGAGGAGGGCAAGGAATAGAGTGAATTGGAGCGATGTGGTATACCGGGGTTGACGTGCTGTCAGTGGATTGAATCGGGGCATGTGAGGCGTCTGGGGTAAACCATGGAAAGCTGTGTAGGTATGTATATTTGCGTGTGTGGACGTATGTATATACATGTGTATGGGGGTGGGTTGGGCCATTTCTTTCGTCTGTTTCCTTGCGCTACCTCGCAAACGCGGGAGACAGCGACAAAGAAAGAAAAAAAAAAAAAAAAATATATATATATATATATATATATATATATATATATATATATATATATATATATATATATATATATATTGCGGAAAAAGGAAATAGGTCTTATGATTTGGTACTAAAGATAGAGAATAAAAATGTAGGGTTTCAAAATTTATAAATATTGGACTAAGATTCATTTTTTTAACAGTAAAGTAATACGGATATTACGAGTAAAAAATTTCATCTTTGCGTGAGAATATTCGTTACGTTCTCAATTTCATTGTAATCAAGCCACAATATAGCTCATAAATGGGTTTGAATCCACCATTTGCCCAACCAGTGTCCATAAGCCCACCTCAGGATGGGATTGCGATTCTGGCAAGACAAATGACTTACTTCATTTGTCATTTACAATTCTTTATGTCGTACACAAGAGTCTTCAGTGCCGTCTCCATAATACCTAATAATAATGTCACCAAACAAGAGATAGTCGCCTTTGATATCTAAGCGGTTCAGAAACCTTTAGGATTTACTTTACACGCCCTCCTTATTAGTTTGGGTCTAAATATTTACCAGATACACTGTGGATGGAATGGAATTTCCTCTGCCTCGGGGATATATACCTATAACTATTCTTATCTTGGATGTAAACAAGGGAACCATCGCGGCTGAAGCTTTCTCAGAATCGCCGAGAAGCATCAAGTTCCCTAAAGTCAACCAAGATAGAACCACAAATACATATATATATATATATATATATATATATATATATATATATATATATATATATATATATATATATATATATATATAAATATATATATATATATTTTTTTTTTTTTTATACTATTTGCCATTTCCCGCGTTAGCAAGGTAGCGTTAAGAACAGAGAACTGGGCCTTAGAGGGAATATCCTCACCTGACCCCCTTCTCTGTTCCTTCTTTTGGAAAATTAAAAAAAACAAGAGAAGGAACAGAGAAGGGGGTCAGGTGAGGATATTCCCTCTAAGGCCCAGTTCTCTGTTCTTAACGCTACCTCGCTAACGCGGGAAATGGCAAATAGTAAAAAAAAAAAAAAAAAAAAAAAAAAAAAAATATATGTGATCGGGGCCTGAACATGCAGGAGGGTGAAAGGAGGGCAAGAAATAGAGTGAATTGGAGTCATGTGGTATACAGGGGTTGACGTGCTGTCAGTGGATTGAAGCAAGGCATGTGAAGCGTCTGGGGTAAACCATGGAAAGCTGTGTAGGTATGTATATTTGCGTGTGTGGACGTGTGTATGTACATGTGTATGGGGGGGGGGGGGGGGGTTGGGCCATTTCTTTCGTCTGTTTCCTTGCGCTACCTCGCAAACGCGGGAGACAGCGACAAAGTATAAAAAAAAAAAAAAAAAAAAAAAATATATATATATATATATATATATATATATATATATATATATATATATATATATATATATATATATATATATATATATATATATGTATGTATTTGTGGTTCTATATATATATATATATATATATATATATATATATATATATATATATATATATATATATATATATATATATATGAATTATGTACATGTGTATATATGTATATATCTGTGTGTGTATATATATGTATACGTTGAGATGTAAAGGTATGTATATTTGCGTGTGTGGACGTGTATGTATATACATGTGTATGTGGGTGGGTTGGGCCATTCTTTCGTCTGTTTCCTTGCGCTACCTCGCTAACGCGGGAGACAGCGACAAAGCAAAATAAATTAATATATTTTATCATTATCATTATACTTTATTGCTGTTTCCTTCGTCAGCGAGGTAGCGAAAGGAAACAGACGAATGGCCCATCCACTCATACACACACTTTCTAATAGGGGAAACAGAGGGAGTCACGCGGGGAGTGCTCATCCTCCTCGAAGGCTCAGATTGGGGTGTCTAAATGTGTGTGGATGTAACCAAGATGAGAAAAAAAGGAGAGATAGGTAGTATGTTTGAGGAAAGGAGCCTGGATGTTTTGGCTCCGAGTGAAACGAAGCTCAAGGGTAAAGGGGAAGAATGGTTTGGGAATGCTTTGGGTGTAAAGTCAGGGGTTGGTGAGAGGACAAGAGCAAGGGAAGGAGTAGCACTACTCCTGAAACAGGAGTGATGGGAGTATGTGATAGAGTGTAAGAAAGTAAACTCTAGATTGATATGGGTATAACTGAAAGTAGATGGAGGGAGAGAGAGGTGATTAATGGTGCATATGCACTTGGGCATGAGAAGAAAGATCATGAGAGGCAAGTGTTTTGGGAGCAGTTGAGTGTGTTAGTAGTTTTGATGCACGAGACCGGGTTATAGTGATGGGTGATTTGAATGCAAAGGTGAGTAATGTGGCAGTCAGTTGAGGAAATAATTGGTGTACATGGTGTGTTCAGTGTTGTAAATGGAAATGGTGAAGAGCTTGTAGATTTATGTGCTGAAAAAGGACTGGTGATTGGGAATACCTAGTTTAAAAAGAGATATACATGAATATACGTTTATAAGTAGGAGAGATGGCCAGAGAGCGTTGTTGGATTACGTGTTAATTGATAGGCGCGCGAAAGAGAGACTTTTGGATGTTAATGTGCTGAGAGGTGCAACTGGAGGGATGTCTGATCTTTATCTAGTGAAGGCGAAGGTGAAGATTTGTAGAGGTTTTCAGAAAAGAAGAGAGAATGTTAGGGTGAAGAGAGTGGTGAGAGTAAGTGAGCTTGGAAAGGAGACTTATGTGAGGAAGTATCAGGAGAAACTGAGTACAGAATGGAAAAAGGTAAGAGCAAAGGACATAAGGCGAGTGGGGGAGGAATGCGATGTATTTAGGGAAGCAGTGATGGCTTGCGCAAAAGATACTTGTGGCATAAGAAGCGTGAGAGGTTGGCAGATTAAAAAGGTAGTGAGTGGTGGAATGAAGAAGTAAGATTATTGGTGAAAGAGAAAAGAGAGGCATTTGGACGAGTTTTGCAGGGAAATAGTGCAAATGACTGGGAGATGTATAAAAGAGACAGGAGGTCAAGAGAAAGGTACAAGATGTGAAAAGGTAGGCAAATGAGAGTTGGGGTGAGAGAGTATCATTAAATATTAGGGAGACTAAAAAGATGTTTTGGAAGGACGTAAATAATGTGCGTAAGACAAGAGAACAAATGGGAACATCGGTGAAGGGGGCTAATGAAGAGGTGATGACAAGTAGTGGTGATGTGAGAAGGAGATGAAGTGAGTATTTTGAAGGTTTGTTGAATGTGTTAGATGATAGAGTGGCAGATATAGGGCGTTTTGGACGAGGTGGTGTGAGAGGGTTAGGGATAATGATTTGGTAAACAGGGAAGAGGTAGTAAGAGCTTAAGTCTAACAAAAAGATCCTTACCAGTCTGACCAACATAAAATTTATCACAGTTTCCACAAGGCACTTTATAGATGCATCCAAGAGAATTTTCTGGTGAATTCCTGATTAAGATATTCTTTATAGTAGTATTGTTGCTAAAGGCAACATTTACATTAAAGGATTTAAGCAACATGGGAAGCAAAGTGAAATTATTATTAAAAGGGAGAACTAAAAGATTCTTGGCGTCAATGGGAGGTTTGGGCTCAACTCTATAAAATGATATCTTTGCTAACTTAAGGGATTTATCAATGAAAGATCTAGGGTACTTTAACTTTGATCCAATAGAATATATCTTCTCAAACTCATCATCAATAAACTCTGGACTGCAAATACGTAATGCCTTAAGGAACATAGATTGAAATGATGATAATCTAACTCTGTCATGTTGAGATGAGTAATAATGGATATATGAGCATACATTGGTGGGTTTTCTGTATATGCTAAACTTAAACTTGTTTCCTTGTCTATGGGTCATGCAATCTAAAAATGGTAACATACCATTATTTTCATTTTCTACAGTAAATTTGATGGAAGGTACCATGAGCTGTTAGACTTAAGCAACATAAATATAGTATAAGAACGGGACAAGAATCAAATGCTTTGTTTAATCACGTTAAAAACTATGATCATTGTATTGACTGGAGTAACGCCATCTCAGTTATTAACTCTAACTCTATTACCAAGAGAAATATCATCGTATCTTCTATTATCAAATACACAAAGAATTATAAACTTAATATTAGTGATGGTCTATACAAATTAGATAACTTTATTGTTGATAAAATTTGTAAAATGAAAAGTTTATGAACGCTCGTTGTATGTTTTGGACAATCACATGTTTACCAAATGGCGTCCTAGCTTCGTCTCTTCGATGTATATCAACGGACTGTTATATTTCTCTCTTTTGTCTCCCCTGATGATGTGATTATTACACGAAAGTGCACTTGGGAACTTTTCGTGTTTCATTTTCCCCGTGGACTCGTAGATAGATAGATATATTTGTTTGGTGCATTCTGTTTCTCAAGTGTTGATGTATCTTTGTCTTGTACATTCTGTATTACCGTTACCACTGTAACAATTATCACCCACAGTGGCTGGTTGTGATAGTCTCTGCTCATGTTCCTTGGTGAACATGAGCTGACGTACTTTTGTACCATGTAAACAATCTAACACTGTATCAGTTTCCGTCTAATAAACAGTCCATTAATTAATTCTCCGTAACTTCGTTGATGTGGACGGATCTGTCCGTGTCCCCACGGACGGTGGACCTCACTCAGCAGCTCGGAATGTCGTGCCTTCCTCAAGCACTGGGGGGCGTTACTCACCCACGTCTCGTGATCGCATTACCCGTAGGCCAACGGTCACGCTGAGTCTTGTGTGAAGCACCAGTAATGGCCGCATGGATGATGAAAACATCGACTCAGGACTGATGGCGATGCGCAACCATGGCCGGTCACCCGCTCAGATCCTCCTAGATCACCGCTGCAGCACAGCCAGGCTGGCACACCGCCCCGCCGCTCCCGAGTGGCAGGACTAGTGTGGTGCAGGACAGCTCACACTGCAGCAGATGGCGGAGGAGTACTGTTGGCAACACCGCTCGCTCCCGGAACCCCTAACCCCCACCCTTCCTCCTCTCAAGCTTGGAGATCCCGCCACGGCGCAGCGGGACACATCAGGGACAACCGTAGATGTAGGTCACCCCCAAGACTACCACATCAAGCTGCCCTTGGAGAAGCCGCCAGTTTCCTGAGGCCACGTCGTCACATTCCCCCCTCGCCCGCCACCACCCCCGCGACCTTGCCAGCCAGCCTCCTCCTCCTCCTCACACACCAGCGAGGAAGGGACGATAACAGCCCGTGTGGCGCACTAGCATAAGTCTCCTTTTTCCCTGCTCTCCACACCACCCAGACGTATTTCCCTCCTTGGGAACGTCTGCCATTTAATTCTTCCCAGTTCGGACTTGCCCGGGAGGGAGATGGAGGAAATATATCTTATGTATCCATATGTATACTAAGTCTCATGTATCCCTAAAGGAAATGTTTTTATCTATACTTATTATACTTAGTCGCTGTCTCCCGCGCAAGGAAACAGACGGAAGAATGGCCCAACCCTTCCAAATACATAAGTATATTCATAAACACCTACACAGGCACATATACATACCTATACATTTCAACGTATACATACCTATACATACACAGACATATACATATATACACATGTACATATTCATACTTGCTGCCTTCATCCATTCTCATCGCCACCCCGCCACACATGAAATAACAACCCCCTCTCCTCGCGAGCGCGCGAGGTAGCGCAAGGAAAAGACAACAAAGGCCACATTTGTTCACAGTCTCTAGCTGTCATGTGTAATGCACCGAAACCACAGCTCCCTTTCCACATCCAGGCCCCACAGAACTTTCCATGGTTTACCCCAGACGCTTCACATGCCCTGGTTCAACCCATTGACAACACGTCGACCCTGGTATACCACATCGTTCCAATTCGCTCTATTCCTTGCGTGCCTTTCACCCTCCTGTATGTTCAGGCCACGATCCCTCAAAATCTTTTTCACTCCATCTCTCCACTTCTAACTTGGTCTCCCACTTCTCGTTCCCTCCACCTCTGACACATATATCCTCTTTGTCAATCTTCCCTCACTCATTCTCTCCATGTGACGAAACCATTTCAGTACACCCTCTTCTGCTCTCTCAACCACATTCGTTTTATTTCCACACATCTCTCTTACCCCTTTCATTATTTACTCGATCAAACCACCTCACACCACATATTGTCCTCAAACATCTCATTTCCAGCACATCCACCCTCCTCCGCACAACCCTATCTATAGCCCATGCCTCGCAACCATATAACATTGTTGGAACCACTATTCCTTCAAACACACCCATTTTTGCTCTCCGAGATAACGTTCTCGCCTTCAACACATTCTTCAACGCTCCCAGAACTTTTGCCCCCTCCACTACCCTGTGAGTGAGTTCCGCTTCCATGGTTCCATCCGCTGCCAGATCCACTCCCAGATATCTAAAACACTTCACTTCCTCCAGTTTTTCTCCATTCAAACTTACCTCCCAATTAACTTGTCCCTCAACGCTACTGAACCTAATAACCTTGCTCTTATTCACATTTACTCTCAGCTTTCTTCTTTCACACACTACCAAACTCAGTCACCATCTTCTGCAGTTTCTCACATGAATCAGCCACCAGCGCTGTATCATCAGCGAACAATAACTGACTCACTTCCCAAGCCCTCTCATCCACAAGAGACTGCATACTTGCGCCTCTCTCCTCAACCCTTGCATTCACCTCCCTAACAACCCCATCCATAAACGAATTAAACAACCATGGAGACATCACGCACCCCTGCCGTAAACCGACATTCACTGGGAACCAATCACTTTCCTCTCTTCCTTCTCATACACATGCCTTACATCCTTTGTAAAAACTTTTCACTGCTTCTAGCAACTTACCTCCCACACCATATACTCTTAATACCTTCCGCAAAGCATCTCTATGAACTCTATTATATGCCTTCTCCAGATCCATAAATGCTACATACAAATCCATTTGTTTTTCTAAGTATTTCTCACATACATTCTTCAAAGCAAACACCTGATCCACACATCCTCTACCACTTGTGAAACCACACTGCTCTTCCCCAATCTGATGCTCTGTACATGCCTTTACCCTCAATCAATACCCTCCCATATAATTTCCTTATATATACTACACCTCATGTATCCCTAGATGTTATGTATCCTTATGTATACTATATATATACTACTTCTCATGTATCTCTACATCTAATAGTAATTTTCAATGCATTACGCTCGTCTCCCTTTTGTTTTGAACGAGCGTCATGCGCTCTGTCGGCAGAAGCGGTAAGTTCTCGAGCAGCCAACACTCTCGCTCTCTCGTGTCTCGCTTTCATCATACTAATGTATCTTGTTTGTTGGTGGATAAACTCAGTGTCACGTCTTGACCAGCGTCTTCGTTGCCCCATTCCTACAAGTATGTAGATTGGCAACAGAGCACAAGAGGAATGAAGTGGGTGTACGTCATGGCGGTACTGACTGATACCTTGCCTCACGACGACCCACAGGGTCATTAACAACACTGAGGCAACGGCGATGCACCAACGACCCTTGTTATGACTGTCGTCCCGTTGAGGTCCTCCCTGAGCACTGGCTGGATCATGAGGGCAAGTTTACCACCAAGGAGGAAGGGGGTTTGAGCCGCTTAGCGATGGTTCGTTCTCAGACCAGGCTGGAGGGTTTGTCTACTTATCCCGTTTCTGACTTGTAGCTAAATTTTCCTTTCTTTCGGTAGATGTTTTCTGGTTCATCCAGCAGTTCTCGGTTGTCCTCATCCAGGGACATCATAAGAGTGATGCAGTTTCAGGGTTTCCCCACAGCCTAAGCCCCTTGGTAACATACGAAACGCGTTGCAGCGCAAATTGAACAGATAAATGAGGCGGGTTGCTCAACGCTTTGGTCTGTCAGTCTAACATTTCTTTTTCTAAGAAGTTCTAAGTATTTAGTGATGCCTTATACGAATAATTATTTTACGGAGTGATTCTGTTTTTGTAGAATTTATTCCCTTTCACTTCTAAACATAGACCTTGGAAATATATCAGTTCCTATATATACGTCTCCTGTCCATATATATATATATATATATATATATATATATACATTGGAAAGGGTCACAATTTTGCGCGTGATCAAGATATTTCTATGAGTCCACGGGGAAAATGAAACACGTGTTTCATTTTCCCCGTGGACTCATAGAAATATATATATATATATATATTCATGATTCATGTGAGAAACTGCAGAAGCTGGTGACTGAGTTTGGAAAAGTGTGTGGAAGAAGAAAGTTAAGGGTAAATGTGAATAAGAGCAAGGTTATTAGGTACAGTAGGGTTGAGGGTCAAGTCAATTGGGAGGTGAGTTTGAATGGAGAAAAACTGGAGGAAGTGAAGTGTTTTAGATATCTGGGAGTGGATCTGGCAGCGGATGGAACCATGGAAGCGGAAGTGGATCATAGGGTGGGGGCGGGGGCGAAAATCCTGGGGGCCTTGAAGAATGTGTGGAAGTCGAGAACATTATCTCGGAAAGCAAAAATGGGTATGTTTGAAGGAATAGTGGTTCCAACAATGTTGTATGGTTGCGAGGCGTGGGCTATGGATAGAGTTGTGCGCAGGAGGATGGATGTGCTGGAAATGAGATGTTTGAGGACAATGTGTGGTGTGAGGTGGTTTGATCGAGTGAGTAACGTAAGGGTAAGAGAGATGTGTGGAAATAAAAAGAGCGTGGTTGAGAGAGCAGAAGAGGGTGTTTTGAAGTGGTTTGGGCACATGGAGAGGATGAGTGAGGAAAGATTGACCAAGAGGATATATGTGTCGGAGGTGTAGGGAACAAGGAGAAGAGGGAGACCAAATTGGAGGTGGAAAGATGGAGTGAAAAAGATTTTGTGTGATCGGGGCCTGAACATGCAGGAGGGTGAAAGGAGAGCAAGGAATAGAGTGAATTGGAGCGATGTGGTATACCGGGGTTGACGTGCTGTCAGTGGATTGAATCAAGGCATGTGAAGCGTCTGGGGTAAACCATGGAAAGCTGTGTAGGTATGTATATTTGCGTGTGTGGACGTATGTATATACATGTGTATGGGGGGGGGGGGGGGTTGGGCCATTTCTTTCGTCTGTTTCCTTGCGCTACCTCGCAAACGCGGGAGACAGCGACAAAGTATAATAAATATGAAATATAAATAAATATATATATATATATATATATATATATATATATATATATATATATATATATATATATATATCCCATTTGTATGTTTGAGGACAATGTGTGGTGTGGGGTGGTTTGATCGAGTAAGTAACGTAAGGGTAAGAGAGATGTGTGGAAATAAAAAGAGCGTGGTTGAGAGAGCAGAAGAGGGTGTTTTGAAATGGTTTGGGCACATGGAGAGAGTGAGTGAGGAAAGATTGACCAAGAGGATATGTGTCGGAGGTGGAGGGAACGAGGAGAAGTGGGAGACCAAATTGGAGGTGGAAAGATGGAGTGAAAAAGAGTTTGTGTGATCGGGGCCTGAACATGCAGGAGGGTGAAAGGAGGGCAAGGAATAGAGTGAATTGGATCGATGTGGTATACCGGGGTTGACGTGCTGTCGGTGGATTGAATCAGGGCATGTGAAGCGTCTGGGTAAACCATGGAAAGCTGTGTAGGTATGTATATTTGCGTGTGTGGACGTATGTATATACATGTGTATGGGGATGGGTTGGGCCATTTCTTTCGTCTGTTTCCTTGCGCTACCTCGCAAACGCGGGAGACAGCGACAAAGCAAAAAGAAAAAAAAAAAAAATATATATATATATGTATATATATATATATATATATATATATATATATATATATATATATATATATATATATATATATATATATATATATATATATATATGAAGGAGTGACAAGTGCCTTCGTATAATGATTAGAGAAGCGACTGCTTTTTTATTTGCTTCTTTGCTCACTTTTTGTTCTGTCCATTCAACAGAATTTTCACCTTTGTTGCTCACAGTCCCACATACCTTTCCTATACCCCGATACAGTAAGACATGGGTGTAGTAATGCTCCTCTCGCTCATTCTTTTAATGTCTTCTCACCTTTTTATTTAATCATCCCTTTTCTTACCTGTAAATTTACCAGCAGCCAAGGTGTTTGGTCTAATCGTCTTCATTTCTGTTCTTGATTACTTTTTCTTTGTCATTTGCTCTCCCCCAGGTCTGGAGAACTTATAAGGTTGATAGAGATGCTTTGTGGAAGGTCTTCAGAATATATGGTGTGGGAGGTAAGCTGCTGGAAGCAGTGAGGAGTTTTTATCAAGGGTGTAAGGCTTGTGTATGAGTGGGAAGAAAGGTGAGTGTAAGGAAGTAAACTCTAGATTGATGTGGGTAAAACTGAAAGTGGATGGAGAGATGTGGGTGATAATTGGTGCCTATGTACCTGGTCATGAGAAGAAAGATCATGAGAGGTAAGTGTTTTGGGAGCAGCTGATTGTGTCAGCAGTTTTGATGTACGGGACCGGATATTAGTGATGAGTTATTTAAATGCAAAGGTGAGTAATGTGGCAGTTGAGGGTATGATTGGTGTACATGGGGGTATTCAGTGTTGTGAATGGAAATGGTGAAGAGCTTGTGGACTAGTGTGCTAAAAGAGGCTGCTTTAAAAAGAGGGTTATACACAAATATACGTATGTCGTATGGTCAACGGGCATTAATAGATTACATATCAATTGGAAGCGTGTAAAAGAGTAACTTTTGGATGTTAATGTGCTGAGAGGGGCAGCTGGTGGTATGTCTGATAACTATCTTGTGGAGGCGAAGGTGAAAATTTGTGGTGGTTTTCGAAAAAGAGGAAATAGTGTCGGGAAGAAGAGAGTGGCGAGAGTAAGTGAGCATGAAAAGATTTTTTTTTTGAAGAAATACCTGGAAAGATTGAGTATAGAGTGGCGAAAGGTGAGGGCAAAGGAAGTGAGGGGAATAGCTGAGGAATGGGATGTATTTGGGGAAGCAGTGATGGCATGTACAAGAGATGCATGTGGCATGAGAAGGGTGGGAGGTGGGCAGATTAAAAAAGGGTAGTGAGTGGTATGATGAAGAAGTAAAGTTGTTAGTGAAAGAGAAAAGAGAGGCCGTTGGTCTGTGCCTAGAAGGAAGGAGTGCAAATGATCGGGAAATGTATAAGAAAAAGCGGCAGGAGGTCAAGAGGAAGGTGCAAGGTTTGAAAAAGAGAGCAAATGAGAGTTGGGGTGAGAGAATATCATTAAACTTGAGGGAGAATGAAAAGATGTTTTTGAAGATGTTTTTTTTGTTTTGTTTTGTCTACGGGAGAGACAGATATAGTCCTGTCAATGTAAAAGGAAAGGTAGAGCGACAGAAGTTGTTAGTGATGACCATAACTAAATACTAGAAATGACCTATGATTGGATGACGAGGAGAGGTATCTAACTTTTCAATAAAGGAACGCTTTGCTTCATGGATGACGTGCTTGCAGTGATTTCGGGCAATGATGATTGCTGAATAGTAGTTGGAGGACGAAGAGGTTTTTCCAAGCCCAATATGCCTGATCCCTTGCCTCGGAAAAGGAACGGTTGAAACCATGGATTGGAAAAAGACGTTATGTTGGAGGAAGAGGGAATAAAGCATCGCCATATAAAGAGACCATAATTTACTGGAGGAAAACTCAGAATTTTTGTAAGTTATTCCAGTCAGCTTTGTTGAGGTGTCAATATTCACATTCAGATGGGTCTGCTTGAGGGGGAGGTGCCATTAAATTACGTGCATTATTGATGCTGCCAGAACCATCTAGATATGTCTGGGATGATTGATGAATCTTATTGATGATTGATTGATACAATTATGGAGGTAAACCGGTAGGAATACCTCGAAGAGATGGAGTGACATGATCCATTTCCACCTCACTCTCACTTAAGAACTTGCATAAATCCACAGACTGACTCCAAGTAATTAACTTCATGAACGATAATACTGAACGTATATTTTAGGTACAAATGTTTTATATCTCTTTAGTATTTCATCTGTTTTCGCCATCATGACACATTCTTTCATAGTTTGTCATCATCAAGTTATGAACTAGTACATATAATGTGGCAGGATGTGGGATAAAGTCACCCCTGGCGAAGTTACGTCACCGTCGCTACACTAGAAAAAAAAATCGTACAATTCTGTCGAAAAGAACATTTCACTCCAAAGGAATTGTATCATATATATATATATATATATATATATATATATATATATATATATATATATATATATATATATATATATATATATATTATCCCTGGGGATAGGGGAGAAAGAATACTTCCCACGTATTCCCTGCGTGTCGTAGAAGGCGACTAAAAAGGGAGGGAGCGGGTGGCTGGATATCCTCCCCTTTCTTGTTTTTTTTTAATTTTCCAAAAGAAGGAACAGAGAGGGGGTCAGGTGAGGATATTCCCTCTAAGGCCCAGTTCTCTGTTCTTAACGCTACCTCGCTAATGCGGGAAATGGCAAATGGAGGCTAAGGTGAAGATTTGTATGGGTTTTCAGAAAAGAAGAGTGAATGTTGGGGTGAAGAGGGTGGTGAGAGTAAGTGAGCTTGAGAAGGAGACCTGTGTGAGGAAGTACCAGGAGAGACTGAGTACAGAATGGAAAAAGTGAGAACAATGGAAGCAAGGGGAGTGGGGGAGGAATGGGATGTATTTAGGGAATCAGTGATGGATTGCGCAAAAGATGCTTGTGGCATGAGAAGAGTGGGAGGTGGGTTGATTAGAAAGGGTAGTGAGTGGTGGGATGAAGAAGTAAGAGTATTAGTGAAAGAGAAGAGAGAGGCATTTGGACGATTTTTGCAGGGAAAAAATGCAATTGAGTGGGAGATGTATAAAAGAAGGAGACAGGAGGTCAAGAGAAAGGTGCAAGAGGTGAAAAAAAGGGCAAATGAGAGTTGGGGTGAGAGAGTATCATTAAATTTTAGGGAGAATAAAAAGATGTTCTGGAAGGAGGTAAATAAAGTGCGTAAGACAAGGGAGCAAATGGGAACTTCAGTGACGGGCGCAAATGGGGAGGTGATAACAAGTAGTGGTGATGTGAGAAGGAGATGGAGTGAGTATTTTCAAGGTTTGTTGAATGTGTTTGATGATAGAGTGGCAGATATAGGGTGTTTTGGTCGAGGTGGTGTGCAAAGTGAGAGGGTTAGGGAAAATGATTTGGTAAACAGAGAAGAGGTAGTGAAAGCTTTGCGGAAGATGAAAGCCGGCAAGGCAGCAGGTTTGGATGGTATTGCAGTGGAATTTATAAAAAAAAGGGGGTGACTGTATTGTTGACTGGTTGGTAAGGTTATTTAATGTATGTATGACTCATGGTGAGGTGCCTGAGGATTGGCGGAATGCGTGCATAGTGCCATTGTACAAAGGCAAAAGGGGATAAGAGTGAGTGCTCAAATTACAGAGGTATAAGTTTGTTGAGTATTCCTGGTAAATTATATGGGAGGGTATTGATTGAGAGGGTGAAGGCATGTACAGAGCATCAGATTGGGGAAGAGCAGTGTGGTTTCAGAAGTGGTAGAGGATGTGTGGATCAGGTGTTTGCTTTGAAGAATGTATGTGAGAAATACTTAGAAAAGCAAATGGATTTGTATGTAGCATTTATGGATCTGGAGAAGGCATATGATAGAGTTGATAGAGATGCTCTGTGGAAGGTATTAAGAATATATGGTGTGGGAGGAAAGTTGTTAGAAGCAGTGAAAAGTTTTTATCGAGGATGTAAGGCATGTGTACGTGTAGGAAGAGAGGAAAGTGATTGGTTCTCAGTGAATGTAGGTTTGCGGCAGGGGTGTGTGATGTCTCCATGGTTGTTTAATTTGTTTATGGATGGGGTTGTTAGGGAGGTAAATGCAAGAGTTTTGGAAAGAGGGGCAAGTATGAAGTCTGTTGGGGATGAGAGAGCTTGGGAAGTGAGTCAGTTGTTGTTCGCTGATGATACAGCGCTGGTGGCTGATTCATGTGAGAAACTGCAGAAGCTGGTGACTGAGTTTGGTAAAGTGTGTGGAAGAAGAAAGTTAAGAGTAAATGTGAATAAGAGCAAGGTTATTAGGTACAGTAGGGTTGAGGGTCAAGTCAATTGGGAGGTGAGTTTGAATGGAGAAAAACTGTAGGAAGTGAAGTGTTTTAGATATCTGGGAGTGGATCTGGCAGCGGATGGAACCATGGAAGCGGAAGTGGATCATAGGGTGGGGGAGGGGGCGAAAATTCTGGGGCCTTGAAGAATGTGTGGAAGTCGAGAACATTATCTCGGAAAGCAAAAATGGGTATGTTTGAAGGAATAGTGGTTCCAACAATGTTGTATGGTTGCGAGGCGTGGGCTATGGATAGAGTTGTGCGCAGGAGGATGGATGTGCTGGAAATGAGATGTTTGAGGACAATGTGTGGTGTGAGGTGGTTTGATCGAGTGAGTAACGTAAGGGTAAGAGAGATGTGTGGAAATAAAAAGAGCGTGGTTGAGAGAGCAGAAGAGGGTGTTTTGAAGTGGTTTGGGCACATGGAGAGGATGAGTGAGGAAAGATTGACCAAGAGGATATATGTGTCGGAGGTGGAGGGAACAAGGAGAAGAGGGAGACCAAATTGGAGGTGGAAAGATGGAGTGAAAAAGATTTTGTGTGATCGGGGCCTGAACATGCAGGAGGGTGAAAGGAGGGCAAGGAATAGAGTGAATTGGAGCGATGTGGTATACCGGGGTTGACGTGCTGTCAGTGGATTGAATCAAGGCATGTGAAGCGTCTGGGGTAAACCATGGAAGGCTGTGTAGGTATGTATATTTGCGTGTGTGGACGTATGTATATACATGTGTATGGGGGGGGTTGGGCCATTTCTTTCGTCCGTTTCCTTGCGCTACCTCGCAAACGCGGGAGACAGCGACAAAGTATAAAAATATATATATATATATATATATATATATATATATATATATATATATATATATATATATATATATATATATATATGGAAATCCCCCCCCCCCCTCGCTAACGCGGGAGACAGCGACATAGCAAAATGAATAAATAAAAATAATAGATATATGGAAATGCCAGAAAGCCACAGTAAAGGGGACGTAGGTTGAATACTTATATAAAAATGACAAATCAACAACTTACTTCGTCCTTTTGTCTATAAGTTATTTTGATTTGCAGATAATATTACTTGTATGTATCCTTTTTTTTTTTTCCATATTTTTATCGTTTGCTGATTGATGCTTGGCCAGTCCTATAGATAATTATATTTGGACAGCTTGAGTGTGGACAATATAGCAGGGTTGCATTGCACAAAAATACACACGTACGTATAACATACAAACCTTCAACAGCCAGGATTCGAACCTGGGACCCCCTGCGTAGTGGGGTGGGAACATTATTACATCTAGTATATGATCATCCCCATTATCATAACCTAGAAGTAATGCTCCCGCCTCTCACGCAAGGGTCCCGGGTTCGAATCCTGGTTGTTGGAGGTTTGTATGTTATACGTACGTGTGTGTATTGTACGTAGTATGAACGCTGCGACTCAAGATTTTTTTTTTTTTCCACGTGACAAAAAAACCAAGGCAAGAAAAGAATTGTAATAGCGAGTCATAAGTAAGGTTTCTGTGCTGAGTAAGGAAATTGACGTGTTTTTTTTTATAGGGTGGAATACAGGAACTGCTTGTTGTTACAGGGATGTCCACCATGATGACGTCAACTTGTAACCCTACCTTGTGATTTCTGTAATTGGAGGTTGGTGGGATTATGCGCTACAGGATCGAGGTCACTGAATTATGTGATAGGATTTTATGAATGTGTTTGAATACGTTTACATATGTCTTTTTGTGTAAGCGTATATATATATATATATATATATATATATATATATATATATATATATATATATATATATATATATATATATATATATATATATATATATATATATATATATATATATATATATATATATATATATATATATATATATATATATATACAAAATTATTTCATGGGTAATAGAACTTGGCATCTGCGTTGGTACCTTATTATAATTCGAATGCAACAAATCTCTTTTATTTTCGTTAATTTCCTTCTGTGTATCGTTAAGATTTCGCCGATTTTGGGTCGTAAACTCAATCCCTACAAATTATTGACAACGAAAATAATTCATTCTTTCCTTTTGGGAGGAAGAGGGACGATTATTATTATATCCTATTTACTGTCGCATCCCGCCTCCAGGGGCATTGCTCTCGCGTATACATTCTCTATTAAAAGTAGAATAGATGAGTCTATGTTGGAAATACCTTTCACCCCCGTTCTCATTTTGGTGACTCGTTTTCTGTATGATTTTAAGGCTGACTGATGCAGGGTAGTTAGCACTGCCATACACACTGCTTAGAGCAGCTAGCTGCTCTCTCTGCAAATTTTGGCGCGTTCGCTACCTGGCACGACAAGACAATGCTTGAAAACTGCCGTACTAAAATGGCAGAACTATCTCGCCCCGAAGGACTGTCTGGCGCGGTATATAAAGTCGAATGCTGGATGAGAATTCAAATAGAGCGTCATAAGTTTGGTTGCTATGCGAACCATGGACGCGGCCGTTTTTAGGAGCGGGTCGCTGGGGCGAGGGGGAGCAGCTGACCGACGGAGATCTATAACAAGCACTTCTCGTGAGCTGCTTTTTGCAGGCCTCAGTCCCCATGGTGACGTCAGCTGCTAAGGCCAACGCAGGAACCACTGATTATGATTCCCTGTTTCAGGGCTCGGTGGCCCTCCTCACGCGATCTGGTGGTCGCCATCGAAAATCTTTAAACTCTGTGTGCGTGTGCATCCTAGCTAGCCATCGCCTCACTCACAACTTTTTGAACTGGACTTCATTGCGTATTTGAGTAAATCTTGGCGTTTATATTTTGATTGTCAGTTATTTTCTCGTCTGTTAAAAGGATTATATATAGTTTGCATTATGACATTTATATAATTTGCCACTCTACATACTATATGTTCATTATTTAACCGGTTTGCAAACCAAAAATATCGAAGGAATTATAAAATTTTCATTCCTTCCTTGTGTTAAAGGATGACAGTGCTTCCTTGTTCACACTACGTATATATACTTTTGACACCAGTCTTATCACTAGTATTGATCCTCCCGGGAACGCTTTGTTCAAACTGGGTTACTTAAACCGAGCGGATAATTATCATAATTTCATCTTCACTTTTGGATACCCTCTGACTCTC
Source organism: Panulirus ornatus (assembly GCF_036320965.1). Classification (NCBI taxonomy): domain Eukaryota; kingdom Metazoa; phylum Arthropoda; class Malacostraca; order Decapoda; family Palinuridae; genus Panulirus; species Panulirus ornatus. The sequence continues at coordinate 14,223,619 of NC_092276.1, forward strand.
CTTCTCTGTACGTATTTGCGCTCAATTCTCTTGTCTATTCCGAGAATACATACGTCGGTCACGTTACATGGAGTTGAAGGCAAGGAGAGGATGCAAACATCGAATGCTGGATTGTTTTTGCACCTTCCAGGGATGTAAGGGATAGAGTGAATTGGAACGAAATGGTATATTGGGGTCGACGCGCTGTCGTTGGATTCAAATAAAGGCATGTGGAGTGACCTATGTAAAAAACATGGAAGGGTCGTCTGTCTGTAGGTAGGGTTTGGATGTGACTAGGAAAACTGTGGTTTCGATGCATGACACATGACAAATGGATGAGGGGGATGCGCTTTTTCTCCGTCTGGTCCTGACGCTGCCTCGCTTAAACGGGAAGCGGCGATCAAGTCTGAAAGTAACATATATATATACATTACTGTATAAACATCATAGATGTGGTCGCGTATTGTGAACAGAGGTGTAATAGAGAACCATAAGAAGGGTTAAGGCAGCTGTTTTGGGCTTGTAAGGTACGGCCCTTAGTGGGCGGAGCCCTGGTGGTAAACAGCTCCGCCCCTCATGATGGCGTCAGCCTGCCATACCAACCTTACCTTATGATTTCCCATTTTCCAGCTCAGCGTAGTGTCTTAGTGTGTGTGGCTTTCAGGTCCCTTTCAAGTTGGGTTTTGTTTATATGAGCGTGTGTGGGTTATTGATTTTTGTGTGCGCGCGTGTGTGCATGTATGTATTAGGAGACAAATTTATCTTGGCGTTTCTTATTTCGATTTAAAAGAAAAATAGATGTTCTTGTTCAGTGGCAATTACCCGTTTGTGGCTTACTAGATAGACCTTTCTATGATTTTATTCTGTGAATATATTTCCTGTTTTCTCACTGCGGATCCAGAAACAAAATACGAAAGAAATTTGTATTCATTATTTTCAGGGTGTCATTCTTTTTCATTTATTTCTATCTCCTCCTCCTCTTTTCTTCCTCTTCCTCTTCTTCTTCTTCTTCTTCTTTATTCCTCGTTTTCCTTTCCTCCTTCGACTTTACCCTGTTTACAATTTGCTCTTCTGATAACCTCCTCGTATTGCTCTTTTACCCAATCTCATGTGTAGAAATCCCACCATGTCTATACTAAAGCTAGTGGGAATCAGTATATTTTCTCAGTTACGATCTTTTACTGATAAGACAGATAATTTTGTTTTCCTTGAAATTGTCCAGTTAAATGTCAGTCTTGTGTTAGACCGATATATATAATATGATAATTCCCGGTCTGCCATATTGAACAGCTACGTTTCGCAAAACTTTTTGACCAATTTATAGTCTGCATAATTTTTGGGCTTCTGTTTCTCCTATTTTGAGATGGTAGAGTGTATCTTGAATGAGTAAGGGTAATGAGAAGGGTAGTATCTGAGAACTGTGCATGTGAGGTTTAATCATGCTATCGGCTTACAAATAAACATTATTTTTCCATTGAGTAAAATCACCTCTCCAGAAATAATAATTCAAAGCTAGCCACGCGTATATATATATATATATATATATATATATATATATATATATATATATATATATATATATATATATATATATATATATATATATGTGTGTGTGTGTGTGTGTGTGTGTGTGTGTGTATTAGCTGAAATGTATTCTATACAGCACATGACAACTCTTGATATTTTTTTTCCCAATAGAATAGTTTTATTCTTCACATTGCTCAGTCATGAATTGTATGTAACCATTCATATATCAATTGATTTCAATTGAGACATATTAATTGTATCCCCTGAATCTCTCCCAAACACTAGGAAGGCAGCCATCATGTATGGTGAAAGATGAATTTGATATATACAAATAAAATGGCCAATATACTGAAGAACACTGGCAAAAACAGTAACATATGAAAGGATTTATATAGAAAACAATATTTACTCTAAAATAAGGGGTAATGAGGGGAGAAATTTGGTGGCGAATAATGAAAAAAAAAAGAAAATAAAAGTTGTATGGAATTCTAAGTTTGAATTGCCCGCCATTTTGAGTAGTACTTGTGCTCGCCACCAGATGTCACGCCTGTTTGTTTATGTTTTCTCAGATGAGCATGGAGGAGTGGCGGTCGTATTAAACCGCCGTTTTGATACAGCCATTACAGCACTGAAAACGCAAGTCTAATCTTACAAGCGGCAACGAGGAAAGAAGGAGAGGAAACGGGGATAAATGTTGGTCATCATTCAAGCGCCCAGGGATTTCATTTTGGAGCTACAGCAGCAGACGCAGGTGGGAGGTTGACAATGTTTATTCATTAGAATTTATCGTGCATGATTACTTTGGATTAGCGTACACCACCATTATGGACAGATGGACAGTGATCGAATTGTGGAACTTAAGAAGGGTTTTGGGATGACTCTCTTTAGTGATAATTAAAAAAAAGAAAGTAAAATGCTTAATACTACACAAAGATGATCTTGAAGCATATTTTCACATTTCAGAGGAATTATTGTTAAATCAAAGTTAGATATGATTACAATCCCCTCATTTAGAAAACATGGGGGGTAGGTAAATAATAGGTAAAATTCCCATTTCGGACCTCAACCAGCTTGCAATAGAATTGAAGGTTATAATCGTTCACATCAAAAGCCATGGAAAAAATTTCAACCAAACGAAACCTAACTTATCAAAATTCGCTGGATGTCAGAAACGTTGATGGTGACCGGACGCCAGGGTCGTGGGTTCGTGCCCCACGTTGGGCGCCAAGGGCCGTTGGTGGCACTAAATGGCGCCAGTGGAGCCGAGTTTATGAAAGGAAGCAGAAGTAGCTGCTGCTACTACTTCCTTTCATAAACTCGGCTCCATTATAGCTAACAAGGAGGTAGTTATCCTCCATTAAGTGTATTTTGTTGATTGATATGAAGGCAGTAAGCATTAACCACATTAAGGGAAGTGTGAGGTTAAGTGAAATATAAAAAAGGTAATACATTTGTTTAATATCAGCAGAACCTAGAAAAACGTCATCTAGTATCCACAGTACAAGTACGAATATACGAACACTAAGTGTTTTCACTGACGTTTTCACTGTATTTTAAGATTTCATGGTGTTTTTAAAAAAAGTGTCTTATTGTCACTAATAAAGGAGAATGCTAAAGTGAATATTTTCATTACTCGCACTTTTCCCTTATGAGAAGACCATCAAGCTTCCAGGACTTGTGAAACGTCTGAGGTAAATTAGGGAAAGGTCAGTGGGACCTGTGGTTTCAGTGCATTACACATGACAGCTAGAGAATGGATGTGAGCAGATACAGCCTTTCTTCATGTGTTTCCTGGTGCTACCTTGTTGATGCAGAGGGAAAAGATGAGAATGTAAATGTTATCTTTTTTCTCTTCTGTCATGCATTTGTGCTGTTTCCTGTGGGTTGAAGTGGTGCCAGATATATATCCCTGGGGATAGGGGAGAAAGTATACTTCCCACACATTCCCTGTGTGTTGTAGACGGTGACTAAAGGGGACGGCAGTGGGGGCTATAAACCCTCCCCTCCTTGTATTTTAAATTTCTAATAGGGGAAACAGAAGGAGTCACGCGGGGAGTGCTCATCCTCCTCGAAGGCTCAGATTGGGGTGTCTAAATGTGTGTGGATGTAACCAAAATGAGAAAAAAGGAGAGGTAGGTAGTATGTTTGAGGAAAGGAACCTGGATGTTTTGGCTCTGAGTGAAACGAAGCTCAAGGGTAAAGGGGAAGAATGTTTTGGGAGTAAAGTCAGGTGTTGGTGAGAGGACAAGAGCAAAGGAAGGAGTGAGTGAAAGTGTGTGAAAGAAGAAAGTTGAGAGTAAATGTGAATAAGAGCAAGGTTATTAGGTACAATAGGGTTGTGGGGCAAGTCAGTTGGGACATAAGTTTGAATGGAGAAAAACTGGAGGAAGTGAAGTGTTTTAGATATCTGGGAGTAGATTTGGAACCACTATTTCTTCAAACATACCCATTTTTGCTTTCCGAGATAATGTTCTCGCCTTCCACAGATTCTTCAATGCTCCCAGAACCTTTGCCTCCTCCCCCACCCTGTGACTCACTTCCGCTTCCATGATTCCATCCACTGTGAAATCCACTCCCAGATATCTAAAACACTTCACTTCCTCTAGTTTTTCTCCATTCAAACTTACCTCCCAATTAACTTGTATCTCAACCCTACTGAACCTAATTACCTTGCTCTTATTCACATTTACTCAACTTTCTTCTCACACACTTTACCAAACTCAGTCATCAACTTCTGCAGTTTCTCACCCGAATCAGCCACCAGTGCTGTATCATCAGTGAACAGCAACTGACTCCCTTCCCAAGCCTCTCATCCACAACAGACTGCATACTTGCCCCTCTCTCCAAAACTTTTGCATTCACCAGCGTAACAACCCCATCCATTAACAAATCAAACAACCATGGAGACATCATGCACCCCTGCCGCAAACCGACATTCACTGAGAACCAATCAGTTTCCTCTTTCCCACTCGTACACATGCCTTACATCCTTAATAAAAACTTTACACTGCTTCTAGGAACTTACCTCCCACTCCATACACTCTTAATTCCTTCCACAAAGCATCTCTGTCAACTTTATCACATGCCTTCTCCAGATTCATAAATGCTACATACAAATCACAGACATTCTTCAAAGCAAACACCTGATCCACACATCCTCTACCACTTCTGAAACCACACTGCTCTTCCCCAATCTGATGCTCTGTACATGCCTTTACCCTCTCAATTAATACTCTCCCATATAATTTCCCAAGAATACTTTATAAACTTATACCTCTTTAATTTGAACATTCACTTTTATGAACGCACACCTTCATAGAACATACAAACCTCCAACAGCCAGGATCGAACCCGGGACACCTGTGTAAGATGCAGGAATGCTACTGCTGGGCTATGGGCCTGGCTAATAGGAAATAACTTCGAATATAATATACTCCACTTCTGAAACCGCACTGCTCTTCCCCAATCTGATGCTCTGTACATGCCTTCACCCTCTCAATCAATACCCTCCCATATAATTTACCAGGAATACTCAACAAACTTATACCTCTGTAATTTGAGCACTCACTCTTTTCCCCTTTGCCTTTGTACAATGGCACTATGCACGCATTCCGCCAATCCTCAGGCACCTCACCATGAGTCATACATACATTAAATAACCTTACCAACCAGTCAACAATACAGTCACCCCCTTTCTTAATAAATTCCACTGCAATACCATCCAAACCTGCTGCCTTGCCGGCTTTCATCTTCCGCAAAGCTTTTACTACCTCTTCTCTGTTTACCAAATCATTTTCCCTAACCCTCTCACTTTGCACACCACCTCGACCAAAACACCCTATATCTGCCACTCTGTCATCAGACACATTCAACAAACCTTCAAAATACTCATTCCATCTCCTTCTCACATCACCGCTACTTGTTATCACCTCCCCATTTACGCCCTTCACTGAAGTTCCCATTTGCTCCCTTGTCTTACGCACCCTATTTACCTCCTTCCAGAACATCTTTTTATTCTCCCTAAAATTTACTGATAGTCTCTCACCCCAACTCTCATTTGCCCTTTTTTTCACCTCTTGCACCTTTCTCTTGACCTCCTGTCTCTTTCTTTTATACTTCTCCCACTCAATTGCATTTTTTCCCTGCAAAAATCGTCCAAATGCCTCTCTCTTCTCTTTCACTAATACTCTTACTTCTTCATCCCACCACTCACTACCCTTTCTAAACAGCCCACCTCCCACTCTTCTCATGCCACAAGCATCTTTTGCGCAATCCATCACTGATTCCCTAAATACATCCCATTCCTCCCCGACTCCCCTTACTTCCATTGTTCTCACCTTTTTCCATTCTGTACACAGTCTCTCCTGGTACTTCCCCACACAGGTCTCCTTCCCAAGCTCACTTACTCTCACCACCTTCTTCACCCCAACATTCACTCCTCTTTTCTGAAAACCCATACTAATCTTCACCTTAGCCTCCACAAGATAATGATCAGACATCCCTCCAGTTGCACCTCTCAGCACATTAACATCCAAAAGTCTCTCTTTCGCACGCCTGTCAATTAACACGTAATCCAATAACGCTCTCTGGCCATCTCTCCTACTTACATAAGTATACTTATGTATATCTTGCTTTTTAAACCAGGTATTCCCAATCATCAGTCCTTTTTCAGCACATAAATCTACAAGCTCTTCACCATTTCCATTTACAACACTGAACACCCCATGCATACCAATTATTCCCTCAACTGCCACATTACTCACCTTTGCATTCAAATCACCCATCACTATAACCCGGTCTCGTGCATCAAAACCGCTAACACACTCATTTAGCTGCTCCCAAAACACTTGCCTCTCATGATCTTTCTTCTCATGCCCAGGTGCATATGCACCAATAATCACCCACCTCTCCCCATCAACTTTCAGTTTTACCCATATTAATCGAGAATTTACTTTCTTACATTCTATCACATACTCCCACAACTCCTGTTTCAGGAGTATTGCTACTCCTTCCCTTGCTCTTGTCCTCTCACTAACCCCTGACTTCACTCCCCAGACATTTCCAAACCACTCTTCCCCTTTACCCTTGAGCTTCGTTTCACTCAGAGCCAAAACATCCAGGTTCCTTTCCTCAAACATACTACCTATCTCTCCTTTTTTCACATCTTGGTTACATCCACACACATTTAGGCACCCCACTCTGAGCCTTCGAGGAGGATGATCACTCCCCGCGTGACTCCTTCTTCAGAAGTGGTAGAGGATGTGTGGATCAGGTGTTTGCTTTGAAGAATGTATGTGAGAAGTACTTAGAAAAGCAAATGGATTTGTATGTAGCATTTATGGATCTGGAGAAGGCATATGATAGAGTTGATAGAGATGCTCTGTGGAAGGTATTAAGAATATATGGTGTGGGAGGCAAGTTGTTAGAAGCAGTGAAAAGTTTTTATCGAGGATGTAAGGCATGTGTACGTGTAGGAAGAGAGGAAAGTGATTGGTTCTCAGTGAATGTAGGTTTGCGGCAGGGGTGTGTGATGTCTCCATGGTTGTTTAATTTGTTTATGGATGGGGTTGTAAAGGAGGTAAATGCAAGAGTCCTGGAAAGAGGGGCAAGTATGAAGTCTGTTGGGGATGAGAGAGCTTGGGAAGTGAGTCAATTGTTGTTCGCTGATGATACAGCGCTGGTGGCTGATTCATGTGAGAAACTGCAGAAGCTGGTGACTGAGTTTGGTAAAGTGTGTGGAAGAAGAAAGTTGAGAGTAAATGTGAATAAGAGCAAGGTTATTAGGTACAGTAGGGGTGAGGGTCAAGTCAATTGGGAGGTGAGTTTGAATGGAGAAAAACTGGAGGAAGTGAAGTGTTTTAGATATCTGGGAGTGGATCTGTCAGCGGATGGAACCATGGAAGCGGAAGTGGATCATAGGGTGGGGGAGGGGGCGAAAATTTTGGGAGCCTTGAAAAATGTGTGGAAGTCGAGAACATTATCTCGGAAAGCAAAAATGGGTATGTTTGAGGGAATAGTGGTTCCAACAATGCTGTATGGTTGCGAGGCGTGGGCTATGGATAGAGATGTGCGCAGGAGGATGGATGTGCTGGAAATGAGATGTTTGAGGACAATGTGTGGTGTGAGGTGGTTTGATCGAGTAAGTAACGTAAGGGTAAGAGAGATGTGTGGAAATAAAAAGAGCGTGGTCGAGAGAGCAGAAGAGGGTGTTTTGAAATGGTTTGGGCACATGGAGAGAATGAGTGAGGAAAGATTGACCAAGAGGATATATGTGTCGGAGGTGGAGGGAACGAGGAGAAGAGGGAGACCAAATTGGAGGTGGAAAGATGGAGTGAAAAAGATTTTGTGTGATCGGGGCCTGAACATGCAGGAGGGTGAAAGGAGGGCAAGAAATAGAGTGAATTGGAGTCATGTGGTATACAGGGGTTGACGTGCTGTCAGTGGATTGAAGCAAGGCATGTGAAGCGTCTGGGGTAAACCATGGAAAGCTGTGTAGGTATGTATATTTGCGTGTGTGGACGTGTGTATGTACATGTGTATGGGGGGGGGGTTGGGCCATTTCTTTCGTCTGTTTCCTTGCGCTACCTCGCAAACGCGGGAGACAGCGACAAAGTATAAAAAAAAAAAAAAAATAATATACTCGAAATGACTGGTGTAGACCCCGTTGCTCACCAACGTGAGACAAAAGGTATTCAAGTACATAGTATTCGAATAGTTATTTCCTATTAGCCAGGCCCATAGCCTAGTGGTAGCATTCCCGCCTCTTACACAGGGGTCCCGGGTTTGATCCTAGCTGTTGGAGGTTTGTATATTCTATGAAGGTGTGCGTTCATATGCACTTTATTCATATACCTCCACGTTGTACAGTTAGGTTCGGTAAAATGCTGTCAGCTGGCTATGTGCACCTATTGGGAAATGACCGTTGTAGACCCCGTTGCTCAACAACGTGAGACGAAGGGTATTCGAATAGTTATTTCCTATTAGCCAGGCCCATAGCCTAGCGGTACCATGCCCGCCCCTTACACAGGGGTCCAGGGTTCAGTCCTGGCTGTTGGAAGTTTGTATGTTCTACGAAGGTGTGCGTTCATATGCACTTTGTTCGTATATATATTTATTTATTATTTGCTTTGTAGCTGTCTCCTGCGTTAGTGAGGTAGCGCAAAGAAACAGACGAAAGAGATGGCCCAACCCACCCACATACACATGTAAATACATACAAGTCCACAAACACAAATATACATACCTATACAGCTCAATGTATACATATATATACACACAGACATATACATATATACACATGTACATGATTCAAACTGTCTGCCTTTATTTATTCCCATCGCCATCCCGCCACACATGAAATAACAACTCCCACCCCCCGCATGTGCACAAGGTAGCGCTGGGAAAAGACAACAAAGGCCTCATTCGTTCACACTCAGTCTCTA